>NC_034411.1:28011334-28041447 GCF_002078875.1 Numida meleagris
GCTTCACCACCCCCTCTCCCGCAAAGACCCCTGGGGAGTGCACCTCCTCCCCTCCCCCTCAGAGGGCCACACCAAAAAAGGCAGTTTACAGTAACCGGGGAATTAACTCTTTAACTGCCCGTACCTTACATGATGTAATGATGTGGAATACCGACAACAAAAAATCACAAAACCATAACAGCTGAGAATGGCCTTGCCTCTGTACCACATTGCTTAAGAGCAACCAGAAACATTGATGTGTTATCAACACTTTTTCCTAGAACAAAAACATACATCATACCAGATGCTCTGAATGAAACAATTCTGTCCCAGCTGAAACTAAGACACTGCTATAACAGAAGGTGCACAAAACTGCAAGTAAATGAATACAGGAGATCTTGTAAGGTTTACCAGTTGGTTTATATTCTGCTGTCACTTCTGTGGGGTTTGTGTTCATGGGCAACCTGAAGCACAACGTGTAGCAGCTTCCTGAAGAGCTTTTTTGGCTTAAATTCTTTAGCGTTCTGTCTCTGAAGATTAGTACTGGATGGTGCTGTTCGATGGTTTGGTGTCAGCTAGCAATATACTGTTTTTTTCCGGATTCTGCCCTACATTTTTTTGTTTCTTTGAAACTGTAATCTTAAACATTATTTTCACTTTTTCTGGCGCTTTATCATTTCATGATACAGATTCTGAGGCTGTAAGTAAGTACTAGATCCCACAGGATAAGAAAAAGCCCTGCAGAAAAGATTAAAGTTAAACCTTGCCAGAATCAATCAGAAGTCAATGAGCACTCCTGGCTCATGTGTGGATGCTGGGACTCTGTGACTGATGATAAACAGGTAGACAAGATAACCCAGTTGGTCTGCATGCCATACTTATATGGTCATCTATTTTTATTTGCACAACTATAGATATAGTCAGGGAACCATCTGCAGCAAACAATTTGTGTGATGGATTAGGCACTCTTTTTTAGTGTGTTTACAAACAGGCTTTTCTCATTGTTTGGAATGATCAAATCAGTGGTCGGTGCGTGAGTGTTTCAGCAGCGTATCTCTCACCAGCTAGCCACTACTTGGTGAGTGATCGCAGCAGTCACATTGCTTTTTTACTGCATGCTATTTGTTTGAATCCCAGATAACTTTCATGATGGCAGCTGCAACATAAGCAGAAAGTTCATATGACAAAAAAAGCAAGGATTTTTTTTTGCAAAAAAAGCAAAGAAATTTTATGTGTGTAATTTCTTCATTTTCTAAATATTTTTTCCTTTTTACTTTGAACATCTTTTTTCATTTTAAAGAAAAGTCTATATTAAAGAAAAAATAGTAGAGAAAGTTATTCAATAATAGAGCAAAATATTTTGTGTTGAAGTGGAAAAAATATTACAGTATATTCAGATTAAAATTCTGAGGTTTGTACTTAATCAAAATCTCTGAAGAGCATCACTGTACTTTTCCTTTATCTTTTGTTCATGAAAAAAACAACAACACAACCAAACACCACCCTTGGCTATCATATGGAATACCTGTGGTGATCATTTGTCAGGAGTACATTAGTACATATGCTTTAAACCCATTTCTGTGCAACAAATGAATTATGCTCACTCTAACATCAGAAAGACACTTCAGAGCTTGCTGGAGTGTGAAGTGATTGGATTGGAATTTAATCAAATTATTAATGTTCATAATCATTTGATATTTATGCTACTGTATTTTATGCCTCAGCTGATCACACTGCAAGTACTTAAATGGTTGATTTCTGCCTTAGGTATCAAAAACAGAGTAAGAGGTAAAAAGGGAAGAGCTATAGCCAAGCGTAGAGGACATGGATATCCATGTTGTGTTCTGAACCACTCAAATCAACGTGCACCTTAATGTGGTCTCCCTGGAAGGCACTGTGGAAGAAGCAGGACTCGTGGACACAGCTCAGAGAGGGAGAGTCAGAATGGGGCAAATTCTTAACAGCTGTTGTTTCAAATCAGGATCCAAAACCTTCTCAGCAGGAGATAAATCTGCTTCTAGGTTTCAGAGAAACCAGTCCAGCCAAAACTGCCAACAGAATCTAGAGTTTGGCCACAACAAAATCTTCAGATATCTACATCAGTGGCCCCTTTCAGATACCTGTGGCAGATGTAAGAAAATGTGATCATAAAACAAGGTTAGTATATGTTCCCAGACCCATAGTCCCAGGGAGTTTTTGAGCAGATAGGATGTCTTTGTATTTAACAGCAAGATACAAGTCTGACTGCTTGGGTATTCTTTGTGCAATTCTTGTCCTCCACCCATGGAGCTACCAGGAAAATGACACAAATGTTGCACGACTTGAAGTACAGCAAAAGATGTAAGCCAGTGTTGTCATCCAAAGTCAAGTTTAGGGTAGAGCAGAAGCAAAACCAGCATTTCTGAGCACGTATTCTTTAATACTCATTTACACCATTCACAGCTATCTTGTAATCAGCAGAGTTCAGATTCCTTAGACAATTTGTGATTGGTATATATAATCCTTTGAGTCAGTAAAATGGTCATATGTCTATGACCTTTCTATGGATATGTTGCAGAATCATAAAATTCTTACAGATTTTTTTTGTCTGAATATTTCCTTGGATTCTTCCACATATTTTGACCCCTTGTGGGATGAGATCTAGTGTTACATGCCTCTGAGTGGAAGGACTGTTGTAAGGCAGAGGATCACACAGCTGAGAAATGCCTGTCTGTGACTGGAAGATGGCACAACTGCTGTAGTCCCATCTCCTAGCTTTTAGCTGCCTTGAAATAAAATGAATCAGAAGGGCTTTTTGCATTGATTTCAGAAGGTGATTTCAATTAAATAGCCTTCAGTTCCTTTTGTTTTCCCAGCTGGATGGTACTTTCTCTCTAAAGCTTGCCATCATATTACATGAATAGTTTCATATAAAGCAGTTACGTTTATAACAGTACTGTAATAATTTTCAACCATACTCTCAGTTAATATGGCAGTCAAGTGTTGCTATTTGTGAGCTATGTTATTCAGCCTTTTTCAGTTTGTTGGGATTTGTCAGGTTAGGCACGATAAGGTAGGGGATTTTTGCCCTATGCTACAGTCACAGATTATGCCTTGACAAGTAAATAGCCTTCTAAATGAGACAAAATTAGTAGGGTTTGAAGAGGGAAATAAGTTGGAAAAGTAAAAACAGACTTCTGGGCAGACCCCGTTTGTTCTGATTTCCTGTTCTTATTACTACAAGTAGTGAATAATATTTAACTAAGATTAGGGTTTTCATGTGCCAGGGAAGTACAAGATGTTTTTGTCTCTGGTAAGCTTGTATGTAAAAAAAAAAAAGTGGATCTGATTAATTAGGTATGTATGACAAATGAGATTCCATTTGAGGATCTCTAGAGGTCTCTTCTGCTTTAAATTATTATATAATTTAATGAAATAAGTTATTTACACCTATAGTTGCATAGAGGAAAAGGAAAATAGAGGTCCTTGATTCCTGTTGATGAGAGCTTACAGACATAGCCTAAGTGGTTTGTGGTCACAGTGCAGCAATGTGCCTTGAGTTTCAGGCCATTACTTTTTATCTTACAAGCCAGCTTTATCCTTCAGAGGGACTCTGGGGACAAATTAAGGCAGAGAAATGGTAACGATCTTGCTCTGGGTAGGTGTGCTTTGTGAGACAGTAGAGCTTTTCAGCTGGGATAACCTTTCTGCAAAGCCTCTAAGTCAGAGCTGTTTTGCATTTGCATGGTTTGGAGCCCTGGCACAGCAGTTGTGATTGGTGTCATTGAATTGTGAAGGTAACTTGCAAGCCTTAGGATACCATTCATGATGTCATCTCATTGTTTTGTTTTCAAAATACCCTTTACAACATAATCAGTACTATCTTGCTGCATTACTGTTCCAACAAGGCTTGGATATGTTGGGGAAACATTTGTCTTTTCACGCTTTCACTTCAGTAGCATCCTTGGCGGCATGGATTCATTTTGTTCATCTGTTTATCACACAGTTGTCTTTTCCCTTTTGTTGATTGTGTGAAGCATGAAGTAAGAGCCCAGAACTCTTGAGGAATGGCATTACCACTTGGATGGGCTGCTGGGTAAATGTTCTTACTCAGGCACATTAGAGTCTGATGGAAGTGCACCTTCATCAGCTGCTGTTGATTCTGCCATTTCGAGTAGGACTTGCTACCCATGTATTATTTTCTAGTGCAGCATCGGTTTGGAGGAGCACAGGTGTTTTGTCTGCATAAACTAAAATAAAACCAAACCAGAACGCACAAGCAAGGAAGAGATAAAATTAAGTAAGGAGGAGGAAACAGAAATACAGTACTGAAACAGCAAGAGGACCATAATTTTCACACAAAGGTCTAACCTCAAGTTCTTATTGTATGCCTTATTTGTCTCAGCTGATCAGGTATTGTCAATAATGTGTTCATAACACATTTATCTCCTGCCCCTTCTTTTATTTAGCAAATTGTTTGTGGGCTGATTCAGATTTCTGAAAGCATATTTGCTATTTGTCTGAAAAATGTTTTGCACTGGGACATGTAGCCAGCTGAAGAACAGATTGTCAGCGAAATGTATTATTTATTAACCAGGTAATGTATATTGGTCACTGAGGTCCCATTACTTGCATCTTCTGTGTTAACAGAGAAACTACTGGGCAAGACCAGTCAAGGCACCAAATCTGCTATCCACCCACTTGAATCTCGTAACTAATTTAGTGACAACCCTTGTGAAAGCTTTCCCTCTGGTCCTCCCACATCAGAACTAAGGTATGTGCTGTGTTCTTCCTTGGTGAATGGTACCTAGCACCCCATGTTTCATTCAGCAGGTTCTGTAGACCTCAGCTGTCCTTTGTAGGTGTTAAGTGATTGATAGCAAGCACAGAGGATACCCCAGGATCCAACTGTGAAGCATAGCAGGATAGAAGATGTTAGCAGGACAAAATTGGGTTTATTTTATGCTTCCTACAGAAGAAATATGGAGATGTGATGTCAAGACTTTGGGTTTCAGGTCAGCCCCGATCTCCTCAGCCTACAAAGCAGATGTAGCCATTATCCCTCTTCTCACAGAGGGAAAGATGATGATTTTTTTTCTTAAGAGGAAGCTAAAAAAAAATCCAGTGGCTTGGGTATGGGTTTCTGGATGAGTAATTATTAGCGGTAACAACTGCAACATCAACAGTCATGCAATCGCCTGGCTTCTTTCTGAATGGTGAACAGCAAGACATAATATGTATCTAGTAGTTGAAATGAATCAAATTCAATGCTTTCATTTAGAAATATAATTGCATATACTTACAAATCAGCTATTTTATGTGTTCAAACTGATGTGATGATAGCAACAACTGAAAATGTTTATGGATATTCTAATTGAAGCAAGCAAAAGGAAACCAGTTCTATATAGTCTGAGTTTGTGAGAGTGGGATTTCAGTATGCGGAGTTATATACAATACAGTCTTACTGCCTTAGTCAATCTCTCTCTATGGAGTTTCATCACTCAGTTCCTGAGTGGCATGCACAAATTACCATTACAAGTATGTGCATGCACAGTATTAACAAAAATTACAAATTTGTGAAAACAGCACTCTTTTGGTGCCTGAGAGCTTCAGCAATCACAGGGCGTATGTCAAGTGTATCAGCACATCTGGAAGTGTAATACCTCCTTCCTTAAAGGAGATGAACATAACTCATCATTAATAGGGCCCTTACGGCAATAAAGGTTAACTGTACACTACCACAGCAGCTATTAAAAGGACCTGCTAAAACCTTAAAAACCTCAGTTAGATTAACTGTTCAGGGGTTTGAAACAGACCAAAGTGTTCCTTGTTCCTCTATGATCTATAAAGTGTGAGTGGGTGGATTGGTTAGGCACTGATGCTGTGACAATGCACCGTAACTTAAGGCTTCCTATGTAGATTGGAGCACATCTCAACTGTTACTTGTGAAAGCAGCGGTGCCATTATGTGCTATAGCAACTGTGGTCTCCTGGGCTCTGCGGCTTGAAGGACCAATAGGAAGTTCTCATATTTCTGGAGTTTACTTTCTTTGCTTTTCCTTTGGAACCAGCCTGTACATACTTCTCTTTCCAAATTTGTAAGTGGCCAGTGCTCCCCATATGTGCACCTTCCTACGGCTTAATGGCCTCCATGAGCAGAATATTTCTTGGCTCTTACCAGCTGTGCTGTTAAAGACGGTCTTCATCAGAAACCATTTCTATCCTGTGGTATCATACAGTTTATATTCAAAAGCTGAGGTAATTATGTGTTACTTCTTTATTTTTGTGTGTATGAGTTCGTGGAGAGAGATGACAGCATAGAGAGAGAGTGACAGGATACATTTGTGTTTGTGTGCACTGAGTGAACTCTTGCAGGTCTCCAATGGAGATGCATGCTCCTTTTGAGTTCTGGCAAAAGCCATTCTGACTGAAATCAGAAGGTATGCTGTAAGCAGAGGAGCTGATATCCAGTTCGGCAGCCTAATTCCCTATGTCTCTGTCTGAAAGTATTTGTTGGAATTTGTCCCAAAGTATCCCATTTAAATTTGATCCTATATTTCCTGGCCAGTCCCTTCTCCTTGGTGGTGTTCTGACCCACATGCTACTTGCTACAATATTTCATAACTTTCCCTTTATTCTGTTCAAACTAAAACAGCTCATCCCAGTTGCTAAGGTGTTCAGTTTCTCACAGCTATTCTTTTCATTGCTATGTGTACCTTGGCCCTCTACAACTTTAATGCAATACATTGATCAGACAGGGACTGGTAACCTAGGAAATGCTAATGTTCAAAAAATCCCCAACCATGCCCCACGCAAGGCTCCTGTATTTTTACCTTTTCCAAATCAAATGACTGGAAGACACAAAATACTTTAATTGTTGCCCTCCTAGAACAAGCTCATCCTCACTGCTTGTCATCATTTCTGTGTCCTGCATTTCCAGATATCAGTGTGTGATCACCACAAATTCATTCACAAGTTAATATGACTAGTGCCTGCTATACAGAACATAAAATGGAGCCTTTTCAATATAGAGAGGGGAGGACATAGATAAAAATTTATCCAGAGTAATCTAAACCATAGAAGAAATACTGCCATCATTAGCTGAATCTCAGATATCTCTGAGAAGAGTCCAAACTGACAGCCCACCCAGGGAGGGAATCAAGGTCATTGTTGCTATCCCCAGAGCTGAAAACCACTGGCTTAGGTGAAGACCCACAGGGCTAACCCTTGCCAAAGAAACAATTTCTCCCATTAAGAACACACAGTCTTGGTGAAGGAGATCTAAAACCAAGAGGTAAATCTTACCTTCATTGGAACACAGTTCCAACTGCAGGTATCTCCAGTTTTGTATATGGAGTCAAGTGCCATTTGCCAGGAACGCAGCGGTGGTCAGGCTGTTGGGAACATCCAGTTGCGGGATTTAACTCATACAGTTGAAATCAGTACTAGCTGAAGCCAGACTGGAAGCCACGAAGTCAATGGTGTGATGAAGGAAGCAAATGACTCTGGTCTTTTGCTGGCAAGTATTGGCTTGCTCTGCCCATGCTTTGAATCAGACAGGGCCCCATATTTAAACACAGTGCCTCAGACTCACAAGTTACCAGCAGACCTCACCAGCTGGCACTCAGCTCTGTGGTAGCTGCAGTCACTTAGCTTCCAGCCAGCTCTGAATAAAAATTGTGAGAATTCCTATCCCTCAAGGAAGGGTCAAAATAAGCTTATGTCACCTAAGAAATATAAAAACATTCTCCACCAGAGTGCTTTTCAGTGAAGTATTCAATGAACTAATTCTATGGGGCCCGACAAAGAAAAGTAGATTCTTACACACTTGTAGCAATCTGTATGCGAACTTCCTAAAACAGGCTCCACCTTCACTGGTAAATTTTGTATGGTCACACAAATGAAGGGACTGAGCTCCCTTCTGCTCAGTCAGAAGGGTGACTGCACCAGGCAGTCACCCTTCCACAAGCACATTGCTTAAAGAAACAAAAAGAATGCTCTACAGAAACAGCATTTACTTCTGATTAGACAGTTTCCTGTGATTTTCTATATTATATCCCCAGAAGAATAAAAGAGCACTAGTCTTGACTCCTGCAGAGACATTTCTAGCACTCCAATCTCTTCTAACTAATATCAGTCTTTTGTGCTATACCTTATTTTTTGGTGATTTGTTTTTTAATTAGGAATAGTGCTGATTCAGATATGATGGTAAGGTTTTAGGCCTAGGGACAGCAGGTATAAGACGTTCTTTCTGAAGCTCAGTGGTACTCCTTCAAACTTTAAAAAAAACCACTATATTTACTGAAATCCGTGACTGTCCTGGTGATGTTTCTCTTTAAATTATTTTTATTTTTTGAGGACATACAGATGGTGATAACTGTAACAAGAAAAAGTTTGTTTCGTCCTTATCACCAGATCCTAAGTCACTAAATATTTTAACTATGTGAGGATTATTACTGCTCTACCTTAACTCTATCATGTTTTGATAGAGTAGTAGGCTGTAAATCTAGGTCCTCTAATCTATATCCATGATAGGAGCTAAGACCTCCTCTGTTATCCAAGACTTTAGCTTGTTGATTTGCCTGAAAATGTGGCCCAGATTCCATCAGAGGGAGACACAACACCATGCTGAGGAGGAGGAGTGAAATGTTTGGCTTTCTTGAAGTGAAAAATCTTAAGTGTATTAGTAAACCTACTCTGTGGAGGAGGTGAATGTCTAAGAAGGATTAGCCCTTTTCTCCAGGTGGATTTCCCTTCTCCACAGGTTTTGAGATATTAATCTTGCTCAGCTTCATGTTCAAGTAAAGACCTAGATAAATGGAGGCCCAGAGTACAGCTAGACCATTCATTTTCATTAATTCCAATCTTTCTTGGCATCAGCAAAGCGTAGCTTTATGCTGTGTATACATATTACCAGTAATTATTTACCCAAGGTAATAGAGAATTATTCTTGCCTTTTCTGATGACAATTTAAAATCACAGCAATATAAAATATTAAAAGGACAGGAATGTGAGAAAAAAATATTTTATTTAGTTTGAGATTTTTCCAGTTCTCTACATTTGGTTCAGGCTGTCCATGTGAAAGGAGAGCATCCACAGGACAAAAAGTTGCACAGTGTGAAATCAGGTATGTGTGGATACAAGAAAAGCTTTTGCACCAAGAGGCTAGAATATACAAATTTTTTTGGTATTGAAAAACTGTTTCTCCAAGAGAAAATCTCAGCATAAAATGAGCACTGAAGACACTTGACCTTAACCCCAAACTGGACTTTAACTTTTTCCAGAGGCTGACATTTATTTGTTTAAATTGAGTAACTCACACCTGTGCATTTTTGCCTCTACTTTCATGCATTCATAGAATCACAGAATTAGCAAGGTTGGAAAAGTCCTACAAGATCATTCAGTCCAACTATCCGCCTACCACCAATATAACCCCACTAAACCACATCCCTCAACACAGTGTCTAAACAGTCCTTGAACACCTCCAGGGACGGTGACTCCACCTACCTCCCTGGGCAGCCCATTCCAGCATGTGACCACTCTTTCAGAGAAGTAGTATTTCCTAATGATTCCATTAAGATTCTCAGTGAGATGAAGAGTAGACGTAATGCAAAAGACATGAGTGAGTGATGTTTTTGGCTTGACTGAAGCAGCAGGTGCTTTTCTTCAGTCAAGAAAGCCTACTCGAGAGGACTGAGGAAATAGTCAAACTTTTAACTGCTTTTGGAACCAAACCTTGGCTTTTCTGAGTTTCACACATTGTGATATCCATCTGCCATATTGTTAACCTTTTGGAGTCAGAGCTTGTTGTAAATTTATGCAGGGAGATGCTGATGTTCCAGATTTATACTAGACCCATTTAGCTAACCTTCTGGGTGTCTCCCTACATAATTCTATTAAAAAAAAAATAGGCAATATACATGTGTGCCTACCATTATTAAAAAGTAAGATTGACTGCTCATAATTTTACAAGCAGTGAGTTACTTCACTTGATTTCCAGTGCAATGGAAAAATCAGAAACATCAGAAGCGTATTTTGTATTTAATGAAGGCAATGGGGCCTTCTAAGAAACTGACAATTTATGGTAGATACATTGGATGATACTGGAAAATAGGCCTCTCTAAGACCACTAAGTTATCAAAGACAGGAACCAATTTTCTGGCATAAAATGAAAGGTCTAAAACTTTTCCATTACTCACTCTGTTGTTACTCTCATGATAACATGTGAAATGACCATTTACTTATCAACTCATATGCACCTTAGGCAGGAGAGGAGCCTCTTTAAAAATAATTCAAAATGCAAAATAATGTACTGCTGCAAGCTGAATTTGCTTAATTGTGTTATTCTGATAAGGATGCATTCTTTATTATCTCCTCTTACTTCATTAAGATTATAAGGAATGTTTTCAATTGACTTTTTTTTTTTTTTTTTTTTTTTTTTTACCACTTCCCTGTCATGAGTAAAATGAGTTTTATCACAGGGTGTTGGAATTCCTTGGCCAAGTGATAGAAAAAATCTATGCTGGCCCTTCTGGTACCTACCATGTATGTTTTTAAATAAATGGGTTATTGGCTAGATATTTCTCATCTACGACAAATGCCTAGGCTCAAATCACAGGCCTCCATCTGCCACAGCTGTGGTAGCTTAATATAAAAAAGGTTGCTCAGCCATGGACCCAGGAGAAATACTGAAATGTAGCACAATGTGATTTTGGAGTATGAAGCTAGGCAAACGTCACAATTTTCTACATTCTGTGTAGCAGGCTTCTTCATTTTTTTTTATTTCTGTCATCTTCAGACACAACTGTCATTTCATGTGGAAGAGCTCAGGCAGTCTGTGATTGAAAACGCGCATGGGTCACATACTTACTATTGTGTTTTACTTCATTACTTTCCATTGTTATTATTTTTCAAAGATGTAAATAAAGACATTTGGCTTGAGGTCATAATTTTTTCTCTGTAGGTAGCAACAATTAACACTAATGAAACACAGTGATCGATCTGCATTTGAAGAATATCGTGGATGTCCCTCACACATCCTACTTGACACTCTGTGTGGTACTACTGTATCTCCAAGCAATCTAATTGAACAGTGGAGCTGCTGTGCCAGACCCTGTGCAAACACTGTGGCAGAATCATTCTTGCCCTGGAAGCTTCCTTGCTTCAGATGTCAACTACTTATGAAACATGTAGCACCTCCAAAATAACCAAAGAAAAATGCTTTTGCAGTTCCCTGCAGCATCTCAAATCCCAGAAAAGCAGTAACAGAAAAATCAGTAATGCAGATCTTGCATAGGCAAAGACATTAATATGGTGAGGTGGCTATTAGCTGTGCTGCTGTTTTGATTATTCTTTCTTTCTGACTGCATACGGAATAAAGTCCTATTTATATTTTAGGCTCCAGCCTTAAGTAATTTCTATGTCATTAATCTGAGGAAAAATGGATTTTTCATTTAGTAGTGTCCAAGTACAAAGCTCTATTGTGTCAACTCTGGGAAAATAAGGAGGAAGATGTTGCTCTGATTCCTGCACCTTCATGTGCTGTTCCTGGTTTTACACATCTAATTCTTTGTATAAGCAGTGCTCTTCAAAAAATGAATTAGTCTGTAGGCTTGACAGTTTCTCCCTCTTTCTTGCTTTTTTCCCCCCATCCATTTCCCCAAGCAAGCGGAACTTAGTGTTCACTGTACCCTTCTCTCAAGTCTCTAGGTAGGACTGAAAACATCTTGTAATGAACAAACATTTGTGAAAGAAGCAAAACATTGGTGTTCCCATTTCACATTGAGAGCATTCAGTCAGTTTAAGTCTGCAACAGTAACACAGATTTGGATTAGTCCAGAATTTCTAGCAGCAAAATTGGATTGATTTTTATCTTTTGTGTTTGTAAAGAAGTAGCTGAAATTCACATAAAGGTTTAATTTCCTTTGTAGAAATAATGTCAACAACAACACAGGCATTTTAATAAACTAGCTTAAAATCTGTCTTCAAAAATAATAGTGTTATGAAGTAATGATCAGAAGCCATGTATAACAGAATTAACACACCTTGTGAGCTATTAATGTAAGAAATTACATTTTCTGGAAGAAAGAAAAAAAAAAAGGGAAGCAAGCAATCAAACTCTTTCTCCACCACTGCTGATGTTTTATTACTATTTTAGGTCTTCTCCTCATTTTGTATTTCACATTTTTTCACAATGAAACCTGACAAATCCATTTCACCTTCTGTGTGCAACCTGTTTCATTTCCTGTTTCCGGCACATTTAATACCAATATATTTGAAAAGGAAGACTTCATATTTGGCAATATAGTGATATAATTACAACTTCCAGTCTCATCTCTGCCTTCTATGAGGGTTCCTGACTTTGTCTGGCAGCATAAAAGCTTCATTATATCTGATCTTTCTTCCACATTTATGTAACTTTCAGTTCCTATCTAAAAATTCCTTCCTTGGCCTTTCTTTTTTACCCAGGTATATGAATGAGATTGTGAAAGAACCAGCTGGCTGCATGGACATTTTCCCCCTTGATATTCTCTTTGATGTGAAACTGCTGACATATTTTCATTGCTTGCTACTGGAAAAAAATGGAAGTTTTATGAAGTAAATCAAACATTGTGCTACTGGGTCTTAAAGTGATAGCTCCCTGGGATTCTGAAAAGAAATTAATTAATCAAATTTGTATACAGGTCTGTGAGATTTAGGCCAAAGAAGCAGTGCAGGAAGAATTAGGGAGAGTAAATCAGCCTACTAGTGTGATAAATCAAATTTTAAATGTCAAATATGAAATTTGGTTTACTGCTAAAATTATCCAGGTTAGTTAAATATGGTTAACGCAAACTCCTAATCCCAAAAAACAGGGCTGGAAAGGACCTTTGGAATACAATTGCTCCTTTTGCTCCAGTGCAGAATCTCAGATATCTATCCTATATACAGAAAATATTTTCTAATCTGTGCTTAAAAGACTCCACAGTTGGATATTTCACAGCTTTCTCAGGCAGGCTGTTCCTATACAGTGTTTTTATTGTTATAAAGTTATTTCCTGGTGTTTAACCTCCATTTCTTCCATTGTACTGTGTCTAAACATCCTTGTAGGAAAGCAGTTCTGACCTAACCTCACATCACATCAATTCAAACCACAATAACTTAATTGAAGTCAACAGTGTGAAACCATCACAAGGTAAGAAGTAGGCCATTGTCTTTTAAGTTCCTTCCAGTAGTGCTTCAGGAGGCAGTACCACAGTGAACACAGTCATCTCACAGTGGGACCTGGACAAGGCTAGCAACACAACAAGGAGCTGCTCTTGCAAGTAATTTCTGAGAGCAGATTTGTAAGCGTGTGAGCTGTATGAACACATCTCTGATATAAGCAGGTACTATATACTCTTGGCCTTGAGATATCTTGGAAGATTCAGAGTAGCTGATATTGTCATATTATGATTTGGTAGTCTTGGTTAGCTTTTTGGTGCCTGTGATGACCCAGATAACTGGAATAAGTTTGTCTTCTCAAAAAAAAAAAAATAATACGATAAGGAACAAGTGAACTCCATTTCTGATTTTATTTCTCTCACCAGATGTATGTTTTATTTCGTTCTGGTAGGGAAAAGAAAAAAAAAAGAAAAAAGAATTTGGAGACTTTGGAGATTGTGACCTTCCAATTCAAGGAAATAGTCCCTTTTTCAGATAAGGCAGCACTACCTGCAGAAGTGTCCTTATCCCTGGTATGTTGGTCACTTCTGAATGGACTTTGTTAGAACTGCTGCATAGCAGCTGACAGCAGACCCATGCCTGTTGTAGATGCTCCCTGCTGCAATCAATTCATCGCTGTCAGGAGCAGAGCACAGGGCAGTGCTGAGTAACCAATATCTTCTGTGGTTTCACACCAAACCTATTTCCCTGAAGGGGCAAATAAATGCTCACAGAAAGCAGTTGTGAAGCTTTGCACGTGGCTTCCTTGGTTCTGTTCATATTGGAAATGTGAGGTGCCTTTGTGTGGGAGATGTCAAGTAGAAGGTCTTTCTATAGTGACTGCAACATGCATCAAGACCTAGGCTGAACCAGAAACTAACCTGCCTTTCATTTTGTATCAGGGAGCTCATACTGAGAAATATGACTTTATGCTTAGGGTTTTATGTACAAGTGAGTGGATCAGTCTTATTTAAAGGGTTCTGTTAATTTGTAAAGGAGAATAGGGACCTGCCAATAATTAGATTTGCATCCTTCATCCTAAATGCTCAAACAAGGTCAGCATTGAAAACCTTGACGACTTCAGTTTGAGCTGTACATAAGCATCTTTTGTTCTGTTTGCTTCGACTGGTCATAAAGGACCACTGTAGAGACTAATGTTTTTCCAGACCCTTGCTGGTCAGCTCAAGATCTCCAAAACTGCTTGGGAGCTGAAGGTTTCATCCACAACCTAACTTTCTGCTGCCTGGGTGAGGCACATGCAACAGCTCCTGGGGGTCTGGTTGTGTGTCACAGGGTCTGGTGAGGTATTGGAACAAGCTGCTCAGGGAGGTGGTGGAGTCACCATCCCTGAAGGTTTTCAAGAGAAGAGTAGATGTGGCACTGAGGGACATGGTCTAGAGGGGTCAGAGGCATGGGCTGATGATTGGACTGGATGAACGTTTTGGTCTTTCCACCCTTAACTATTCTATGATTCCCCTGGCACCCTATCCTACACCACTTGAGAACTCCCACTTGACAGCCTCAAATACCTTCTGCCTTTGGTAAAAGCAGTAGGGGAGCCAGACCACTTCCAGAGATGGGGGAGGCACAACCACAACATTCTGGCTTTTGATCAAGGAATGCTAATGAGAAATAAAATGATAAATATTTTCATTCTTGTTTT
Organism: Numida meleagris; assembly: GCF_002078875.1. Taxonomy (NCBI): domain Eukaryota; kingdom Metazoa; phylum Chordata; class Aves; order Galliformes; family Numididae; genus Numida; species Numida meleagris. Next base: position 28,026,137 of record NC_034411.1, read on the forward strand.
CTCATTTCACTTACTTGTGCTTTACGCTTAGGGAACATTTTCCTTGTGGTATGAAGTGCTGAGGCAGGTTGGAGAAACAAACATCTGACAGTTTAATTTGGCTAAGATTAAATACATAGAAACTCATTTTACATATCGCTGCTCTGTGTTCAGACTAAACAGCAAACACCCTCCTTTGGCCTAATGTGTTTTTTATTGTTGGACTTGGCAGTGAGGCAAACACCAACAGTAAAAGATTTGGGTCAAAACCAAGCAGGTTCATAAATATCCTTTTTTTTTAATGCAGAATTGTGCTTTGCTCCCACAAATCCCCTCTTTTTAGTGCCTGTTTCTCCATTTTCTTTCGTCCCCCTCTCATTTACATTCAGATTAGGCTGATCCCTCCTTCTCCTCCTCCATGCTGCTTGTGTGTAAAATGCAGGGCAGACTGGAAAATGTGGGAGAGACTGCTGGCTCTCAGTCCTTGTGTCTGCTGCAATACTGTGCCTTGCAACAGCTAGAAGCTCCATTCTAACCACAGCACCCAGAGCTCATGGCCGGTCCCCCTGGGAAGGGGCAGCCCAAGGAGCCTCTTGAAATTAAAACACTGAACTTCACCATATCTGGAATGTTGTGACCAGACTAAGAGATTTTGACAGGTGGCTTTCCTGTATGACAGTTAATTCCTGTCAAACTTTGCAAAGCAAAACCAAAACCCCAAATCCAGAGGTACAGAAGTGTCTCAGTAGAGTACAAGTTTTTTTCTGTTTAGCCTGAGTAATTTCCTTCTTGGAAATAGCACTGCATGTGAATGAATGAGGGTAGAGAGAGTCAAATTGGGAAACACTGGTGAGGGTGGTCACGTTTAGGAAAAGTAACTGGAAAGTGAAAATGGGGTCTCTGTAGCATGGTCTTCTTAACAGGAGGAAGTCTACAATCTTCATCCTAAGCAGTGCTATCAGAATTAGTAGTAACGCTCAGAAGTCAATGTGAGTCCCTTGCATTAAATTACAATAGTCATAGGGACTTTGGCTGTTATTTTGTTTTGTTGAGCTTGTTATTGTTATTGATGTTGTTTTCTGTTATTTTAACAGCTTGCAACGTTAGCTCTGTGGTCCCTAGCAAATCCTAAAAGCCTTTGAAGATTTGGTTTCTGTTCACTGAAGAAGTTCAGTGTAGCTCACACCTTTCCCTGTGTGTGCATGCAATTTTGTAATACTGATGCCTCTGTTTTTGTGTATTGCAACCCCACATTTCTAGGACATTCACTTTAATTCGAAGATGGAAATGATACTTGAGCAAACACATTAAAGTATGTGTTTTCTGCTATAGACAGAAGTTGAGTCCTTTCTTGGTCTTTCAGTTTGATATACAAGGTATGGAGATGAGAAGTGTATGGCTGATATTAGCACATAACAGAATTTCATTTCAGAAGTGAAAGAAAATGAATATTTCTGATTGGGTTATGATAAGATACAGATCACAGATAAGGTGAATGCAATATTGTTATTCACTAAATTTCTGTGATAATAGAAATAAAGAGCACTTGACAAAAACTAGTAGACAACAGTTTTAAAACAGAAAGAAAGCACACCTCTACTCAGAGGATAAGGAAATTCTGGAAGCTGCTAGCCTAGCAGGCTTCAGAAGAAGAGAGCTCAATCAAGCTCAAAACAGGATTAGAAAAATCCCCAGACAACAGATTTGTAGATGGATGCTAAGGTGAATAGGTGGGATGTACAATCTAGAGTCCCAGTCCAGCAGGTGTGAGTGCTCAGAAAACACAAGAGGAACAGAGCGAGGACTGTGCATTCTCTCTGGACAGCCTCTCTTTTTGTCCCAGCTGGGAGCAGAGTGCTGGGCTGGGGGACCACTGCTGTGCGCCAAAAGGGCTGTTCCTGTGCTCCAATAGTAGGTGCCTCCTGGGGATGAAAGTACAGCCACCTCCCTGTTTGTCTAGTAAGTGTGAGATTTTATTCACTTATTTTACATTGCTAATCAGTTTTTGTCTAGGTTTAAATGCACAGCACATTAAAAATAATCCCTAGTATATTAATGCATATATTGGAGCAGCTTTTTACTTTTGTGTGTTTTGTTGTTCCTTTCTTTTTTTCTTTTTTCCCCAGAAAAATAAAATTATGTCTTTAATTTAATTTATTTAACATTTTGTGTTGAATAATTAGGAGCCTTATGAAAAGCCATAATGCTCATCTAACAGAGGAACTTAATCACTGTTCTGCTAGGCATTCTATAAAAAAAATTAAAATGCTGTTAAATAGACTACTGCTTTTTTAATTAGATGGTTTAATTACAGCTTGTTAATGGAAATATTACATAAATAGCTCTCAAAGCCACACATGCCTATGCATTATCACGAAAGAGTGAAGCTGCAGGTGTCCCTAAAGAAGCAACTTGTTAATATGGGTAAATGGAATAGGAAAAAAAAGTCAAAACAAAACAGCTCCCAAATGGTGCAATGTTATCTCTGTAGAGGTAACCATAGCTGCTGCGATGTGTTGACACTACAGCAAGTTACCAGCTTAAACAAAGTTGATTGGTTGAGCATTTTGAACCCAGGACTTTCTTTGTATTTCCTCTATGCTGGTGTTAACCTGCAAATTTTTGTTACTGATCGTTTCACTTACGTGTCTGACTAGCTGTACTATAGAGTCACTCACAAGTGATGCAGGTCTCAGCAGTGTTGTGCTGTGTGCCCTGTAAGTCACAACTGTTTTACCATTAAAATGGGGAAATAAAATGCATTCATCTTCCTACTGAGTTAAAAGCTTGTATCATTACATGATTTGTATCATAGACACACAATAGTATTCATACATGCATATACTAGCGTGTGAACCCACACAAACATCATTGTGGTCATATGTGTGCATTTCAATAAATATTTACTGTACAAAACATCTATCGATCCTATTTATATCTGTTTGAATGCCAACCTTGAAAGTATTTCAAAGGATAATTGACCAGAAATTCTAGGTACTTTAAACAAGGGTGCAAATGAATCATAGAATCACTGAATTATTAAGGTTGGAAAGACCTCTAAGATCATCTCATCCAACCTCAGCTCATCCCACCATGCCCACGGACCATATCCCTCAGTGTCACATCCAAATGGTTCTTGATCACCTCCAGGGATGGTGACTCCACTACCTTCCTGAGCAGCCTGTGCCAGTGCCTCACCGTTCTTTCTGAGAATAAATTTTTCCTAATATCCAACCTGAGCCTTCCTTGATGCAACTTAAAGCCATGACCTCTTGTTGAAGGTAGCCCAAAACTGCTGGCCACTTTGATAATCTAACCTTTGTGGGTAGATATGCTTCTGCTTGTACATATATGAATACATGCAACTTATAAAAAATGTGTGCACACATCCAGATTCATGTATCTATATATATATTTGCAAGTGTGCATGTGTTTTTATTTAACAAATAAAAATGCACTGCACTCATAGGCAGTATTGCATTCAGAATTAAAGACTACCACAAACTGAAATACATACCTACCTACCATGATTAAAGACCATTCTGCAAACTTATAAAATATGGAAGAGACAGAAGACAGTTATTTCAGTTTGTGAGGTATGAATGTGGAGGGAAATAATTAAAGCTTTCCATGTGACAGCAAGGAAAGAGATGAGATAGTGCAATAATTCTGGGTGGATTCTTGCTCCTCTGCTGGCACTTTTTTTTTTCGTCCTTCCAGCATTCCTGAATGGCTAATCTTTCTTTTCTGAGGCCTGGGGAGAGGGGAATGGCATCTTGGCTCCTATTGTTTGTAGAGGGGCAAGGAGGTAACGCATTTGCTAAAGGTCTGGTCAGGCTCAGGAGATCTGTGTTCAGAACACAGCTGTGGACAGCCTTGCTAGCAGAAGTGCCATGAACTATGTTTCCACATGACTCAGCAGCATCTATTTTATTAGCTCCCCCTTTGAAAAAAACTTATTGTAAATCCTTGCAAATGTGCAGCATGCCAGGTCAGCACAGATATGGAGACTGGATGGAAAAGAAGAAGAGAAGTTGTGTTGTGAAAAATTGAAAACCTGAAAACTTGTATTTCTACAACCTCTAATGAAGGCAATGTGTCTAGAGGGGGATGCTTGCATTTCTTCACCCATTTCATGATCCCATTTGCTGTTTGTTGGGCAGGAATCAGGGGCTTGTCAGGGCAATGATTTTATTTGATACTCAGAAAACATCTAGGACGCTCTGTTTCCTTTTGGAGTTCTGGTCCCAGAGAGCCAAACATTTTACATTTTAAATGTGGACTAATTCATTACTTTTCTTCTGCTTCTGAAACAAAGTGGGAACTTTTAGCCTGGATTGAAGCTCCCTTTTTCCATGACAAGCAGATTATATCAGTGCTAAGCAAACTGCACTGACCACTAAATGGATTTTCACTTGAAGTGTCAGGCAGCAGCGTGGACTTACAATGATTTGGCTTAATATCCTGCAATCCATTCCTCCCAGTTTTAGGGAGAGGGGATGTTTCACAGTGATTAGAGAGCTTCCATACAATATCGTGAGTGGAACGATAGAGATCATGTATATTTGAAAAATTGCTCTGCATTTGGTATGATAAAGAATGCCTAGATACTACAGTAAAGTAGATGGATTCTAATATGAGTAAAGATTAGAGCTTACTGTACAGTACTACAGCTCCTTGGTACCATCAGCTTTTCTAAGAATCCATCAGCACAGAGAAATGTGCTGAGGGCTTTTTTCTTCAATCAGTATATCAGTAGTTTAACATACCATAAAACTAAGCAGTGTAGAAATGATGATCATTTCCTACTATATTAGTTGCCAGAAGCCTGTACATTTTATAAGAAAACTGCCAAATACAAGGTTTTGTCACATTGAGTTCCTCTGAGAATTTATAGGCTGCTGGAAAAACTGCTGTTAGTGAGAAGGGAACTCATGCAAGTAGGAGTGACATTTGCCTTGGAGTGAAATTTGTTTTCACCTTAAAGAATAGCAATGAAAAATAGGAAAGTAACTAGGAAATACGCTTGCAGGTGTACTGTAGGGAAAAAGTGCATCAAAAGAGCCAGAGCTGGTGATCTTCACTGAGTTCAATCTTCGGTTTTATTTTGTTGCCAAGACTCTAATATCTCAAGACTTAGTCTACCCAGAGTCTTGTCAAACAGCTGCAAAAAGATTGCAGATGGCTTTGATCCCACTGCATCTCTGAATACCTGGCAGATTTGCTGCTGTAACTCAGATCTGGCACTGCAGAAGGAGCTTGGGATTGGGAAGCAGCACTTGTCTTCCCGCAAAAATCTGTCCTCCAACAATTTGCTGCAGCAATCTTCCAGGGCTTCTCCCTCTTTTTTTTCTTTTTTTTAACATTGCCTGTTTCTGGCTTACTGCTCCTATGCCACGGCTCTTGCTGCCTAGAAGGTCCCCCCTCTCTTCACATCACTGTGTCTTTATCGTATTTTGAGTCTCTGCTAGGAGCGTGCCTAATCATCCTCCTGTTCTCATTTTCTTCAATCTCTTATTAGACTCATATGAGAAAGCTGTGTTAATTTTTCACTTTATAGCCTGGTTTAGTGCAACCTATATGTTATGCTCACTGTTGTCTCTCAATTTTTAATCCCAAATCATTTTAGACAACAGTTAGTTTGAAGAATGCTTCACAGAATGAGTTTTATTGTGTACTCTTATTACACACAGCAAGATCAACTCTCTCTCTTTCACTTTATGGGCTTCGTTTTTTTTTTTTTTTTTTTTTTTTTTTTTAGCATCACAAACAATATGACACAAACTTTGAAATGGATAAGAAAAAAAGCATTGAAATGATAATGGTCTTGATGGTGACAAAGAGAGTGCAATACCAGTCTCTTTTGAAATGGTTTGGGTAATGTCATTATTTGTCTTGAGAGAGATCTTAACACAGGCTGACCAACTCTGCAGGAAAGTCCTCATGTCCCAGAGTGTATCTGTGGGCCTCGTGATCACTCCCATATTTGCGAGGGCACAGGTAGTTGTGCACTGTTCCTATGACGTTCTGCTGTCTCCTTCTTTGAGTGAAGAGTTGGTAGTTGCTCATCTCGGTGCCCTATCGTAGGGCATCTGACCTGCACGCCCTGTGCATGGACATGAGCAGCACACAACTAATCTGTAGCTCCCATGAGATAATGCAACATTGCATCACAGTTAAAACACTCTTTGTTTGGCACTTCTTCCCATTGTGGAACTAATCTCAGACAATATCAAAAATGCTTTGTAAGAGTTTCCTTAGTGAATCCTACAAATACTAATTGAGAAGAATTCAGAAAATCCTTTCTGGTAGTTCTACATTTAGGTCCAGGGTAATCTATCATTGCCCATCTGGTGGCAGCACTGCAGGGGAAAGTGGGATTGCTGCCTGGGGAAGCAGCTTCCAGCCTGCCTGGCATCCACATTGGATTCGGGCTCCAGCCCTTCTGCTGTTTTCTCCTAGGAACATTACTCATATCCTGTATACTTCTTGGATTTTAAGTTCTTCAGATACTGGTAAGATGATCTTAAACCCAGCCATCTTTATCATTTGGACCTCCTTCCCCATAACTATAGCAGTTATTCACTGCTTGGGTTTACTGGGCCAGTGCAAATGTATACTAACTAATTATAACTAATTATACATCTTTATTTAATCCTTTTTTCACACTTCTCCAGCTAACTAATTTTTTGTTTGTTTTTAAAACTTATTTACAATTGGAAGGGGAGGAGAGAGTAATTTGGCATAATGCGCCATTTTTGTTTAGTGTAAAGTTTATTTCAGTTACCAGTTAAAAATTTCAACATTTAAGACAGTGTTGAAAGATTTGGTTGTCTTTTACATGCTGTTAGCATCTTAAATCAACTAAAAGGCACTGATCTGGGTCTGCAAATGTCTCAATTTCCTTCAGTGTTCTAAGATCCATTTGGCAAGCAGTAGGGGTGTTCTTTTGCTGGATCCTGCTGTTTACAGATCCCCAAGGAAAACCCTTCACTGAGCACTCTCATATTCAGTTTCAACAGAATCCAGATCTGAAAATTAGGATGTTCCAGGCTCTGGCCTGAAAAATGAAAGCAAAGCTATCGGCACCGCCTTGTTTTAATGTGTAAGGAAAGTCTTCCTCTTTAACCAAGTGTGAAAGTTAATTCAGATGAAGTGTGAGACAGTAATGAAATGAGAGAGATACATTTTAATTAAAATGTCAGCAAGATAATACAAATCAAATACCAAACCCCCTACTATTCAGGTTTCCCCACTGAGTCCTCCTGACATTGTTCCTCTCTCCTTCTGATTGCTTTTTAATAACAGCTTCTGTGTGGCCTTTGTAAATAATCCTCTCATTACAGGTTTACTTGAAACATGCAATCAATTTATTAAGGCATTTTCCAGGAGAAATTAGCAGGTACAATAAAGTGTAATTATTCTGCTGCTCATTGATTTTTAAAGCTGGAGGTTGACCAGGTGCCACCATTGCTTCTGCCAATCTCAGCAATCGCTTTGATGGCATTCAGTTCACAGTGATATTCAGATGAAGCCAGGCTGGGCAGGCACTGACATTTTCGGGAAGACTGAAAAATTAGAAATTGTCTGCATTTTCCCTCAGAAATAGTCTTTGAAACATCTAACGAAATTGGATTTTTGATTAGATGTTCTTTTAATATTGTTTATATGTGTGTGTTGTCTAATCCCTGAAGAAAAAAAACTAATTCTTGTTAAAAAACAAAGAGTAAATACTGAGAGGGAAAATATTTTTTTTTAATAAATTTTTCTGCAGATTTAAGATAAATGTGTAATAAATGACATAGTGAATGATGGACAGATTCCTCCACCAAAAGGGAAGACTGCAGTAATAAGAAGAAGTAATCCACCTTGGGGGCACAAGGGAACTCAAAACTCCTCAACCATAGACCCTCTGTGGAAAAAAGACACTAATATGAGATGGAAATAGTAAGGTTTTGAGTTTTACATTAGAAAAGTCAGTTTCTACACAAAATATAAAAAAGTATTCTTGAGCCTTTTTAGTAATACTTTTGTTGACTTTATTCAAAAGTCAAATGTGTTGGAGGACTTATTAATGACCAGTAGCTTTTCATTTGTAAGTGAGAAATAAACATGGCAGGATAGAAGCAAAGAAAAGAAGCTATGCTGGACATTGGAAAAATAAGGCATCTTTTTGAGGAAGAGAACAGGGCAGTTTAAATGACGAAACTGATGCCAAAGCTGAGAACTTTGATATAATTGCCTTGTGAACAAGAAAAGGATAACTGTAGTCAGAGCAATCACAGTGACGTCCCAATCATCAGTAAAATTACATTTAATGTGTGACATAAGAACATTTTAAAATAATAAAAGAATTCTCTTTTTCCCCCCTCTTTTTAGGTAAAGCCAAAACCAGAGACTATAGTTTAGCATTTTATCTGATTCCTTTCTCAGTGAATTTGATGGTTTGGTTTCCAGTTCAAAATTCATTTCTTCGGCCTGCTAGAAAGGTAACCCTGCCAAGTGCAGGAAAAGCATATCATCTCCTTATTGCAGTGAAAAATAGAGAGAAACCAAAAGTCAGCTGATCATTATTGATGCTGCACAAAGATAACACAGCTGGCTTTCTCTGCATTGTTGACCAGATAATATTTCCAGCAAGCTAATCAGAAATGACTCAGAAGACATACTGAAAGTATATAATGGGACACACCGTAGTTCATTTCTGCAATGTTGTTTTTCAGATCTAACCAGATGTTCAAAATATGTTGAAATGAATAGCTTTAAACATGTCTAACTATACCTGAGAATAAAGTCAGTAAAGTCAGCTGAAAAATGTAGTTTCAACTCTTGCATATTTATTCCTTCAAAAGTCTAATGCTTTTCTGTATATAGAAGGAAGCTTGTTCTCTGTTAGTGTGAGTTGCTATAGCTATCCCCAGACACATCAGTTGTCTGGTGAATACTGGTCAAAGAACACACTTATTTCAGTAGAAATCATATTTAACCCAAGTATGTGAAAACCTGTTTTGGGTTTATGTTATTTACCCTTAGCTACTCTGAAAAGTTGTGTGCAGAAAGAGTTTGACCAGCTACTGGCTACTAAATGTTGCAGCTGGGCCTTATCTCTAAAATAGATGGGACAGTGGTTGACTAAAGAGCTGCTAGCAGGGCCCTACACAGGGAAGGGTCCTGGTCCTAAGGAGTAGTAACTTCTGGTTATTTTCATGTCGTTTATTTGAACAGAAGATGTTCAAAGTCTGTGACCTAGCAGGTTAGTATTGCAAATATTTGTACATTTTGTGTGCACAGAGCACTGTAACTGCATACTGAAAACCAAAACATGATAAATTAATAAATGTAGTGTGACAAGTACTATCACTCTGATGAGATTTAAAGCAGAGGCTTACAAGAGAAGCTCTTTAAATTTCATCTTCTTAAGGTATATAGTTTTGTTAATGATAGTTCCAAGTGCTTGCATCAGGATAGGTGAAAGCATATTGTCTGTTGCACCCTTGGTGTTACTACAGACAGATCACTGCATCACATTTACACATGAAAAGCCCAGTTTCTTGATAAGCTTCAGTGCCAGTAAGGTCCAAAATATGAAATTTCTGACCTTTAAAATGTGTGACTGGGATTTAGGAAAATATAGATAAAAATAGAAGGCACATCCAAGTTCTGGGTTTCATTTGCAAAAGAATACATACGGAATTTGATTTTATCTGAAACTTCATTCTACGTTTTTCCTCATTATATTCCTAAGTCTTGTGCTAAGATTTAATCTTTTCATAATGTTCCCTTCATTAAGATCTTTGCTATCATTTCTAAATTCGGATTCCCTCTGTTCAAAGACCATTCTCATCTTTCTTGCACATCTGTCGAGTGAACTCAATTTCACTGCTAACCAGCTGATTCCTGAAGAGATCCAGCAGGGATCAATGTGGCAGAACAAATTTCACAACGCCACTTGCACTCACTTTCTCTCTCTAATATTCGCTTTACTTGCCTTTCCCTCCATTACAGCTGATTCATTTCATTCATCTGTTCTTCCAGTTCATCCTTTTAATACATCCATATATTAGTCATTCACATATAGCCATCAGTCAAAATATTCCCATCCCTGTTTCTGTCAATTTTCGTCTATATTTTGTCCAGTTACTCTCCCTCTTAATGTGCCATTTATATATCTTTACACTTTTCACATAATTATGAAAATACACGTAATTATGTAAGCTTCTCCATGATTAACAGCGTTGCATATTAGAATATTCCCTAAGCTAAGGACTGAAAGGAAGACAGAAGGAAGGATTATTTCTAGGTGCAAAACGAGGAATGCTTATAGCAATGCAAATGGAACATAAAGGCATCCAGTCCCTGCTCAAAATGCAGTGGCAGGTCTTCACTTACTATATTCCTAACACAGGTTTTAGGATTCACCTCTGAACAAGGCACTTAACAGCTGAGCAAATCAAAATCAGAATTTCTATTGGTATAAAGCTTAACATGTTCTTTTGTCCCATGATATAATAGACAGTGGTGCCTAAATAATGGAGGATTGCAATAAAATAATGTAGATGGTAGAAGATCAAAAACAACAACTAAATCCTGTGGGCCTGAGGATGGGGAGCATATAACAGAACACAAGAGGGCCTATCTGGGCTGTATAATTTGGATTATACATTCTACAGGACCTCATGCAAATCTATAGAGATAACAATGACCTTCTGTGTAGCGTTGCAAAACAATTGATTTTTCCATGCTTAGATTGAGAATGAAGAAACGGTTTGTAAAAATGGAGAAAATACACACTTAGACAAAAGAAATGATGATGAGATTGGGAAGTGAAAGGAATGTGGTCATAACCTGATGTGTTCATAAAAGCACTAAAAAGGATGGAATGAAAAAACTAATTCTCTGTATCGAAAGATGAAGGGATAAAGAAGAAATACTTGGAAAATGTAGAAGGAATAATATAAGCATGATAACAGCAAAAGTTTCTTACATTTTTACAATACAGAACCACTGGAATTAGATGGAGTGTTAGGAGAGAGGAAGAATTGACCTACTTAAAAGAAATTGGACATTAATGAGAAACATGTGTAGCAAGAAGGCTTTGGGTCTTTTAGGTACACTGACTGAAATGCTTTGTAGCTCTTGGTGTTCCAGGTTTTTATGCATCAGGATATGGAATTCTGTGAGGGTCTGAAAGAGATGTTGTACTGTATCCTACACTTCCTGACTTCATACTCAGGCATGGTTCACTGGGCATCAGTCCTTTCACGTGCATATCTCTGTCATCCTGGTTTCAAGGGAAACCATGGGTACAGGGACACAGAGAGCACTGGCATGCCTGTGCCTGGTTTTGGTGTGGATGAACTTTGTATCACATGGCATAGCATGGATAAATATAGGCCCAGCTAGTAAGCCTGATAAGGAAATTATCTTGACTGATTTCAAGCCTTAACACTGTAGATGTCTATAGATGTCATTTGTGCTAAGGTCCCGCAGGAGAGAATAAAGCCTTTAAGAGCATGATTTGCTCACTGAAATACAGATGCCAGAAACAGATGGAGTGAATTACTGACCCAAAGTTTCTCTTTTTTTGTATCAGGAAGCACTTGAGCAAAGAGCTCAGATTTTATTTATATAGCACACATGTTTAAGGCTGGCAAGAAGAATCACACTGCCAGACCCAGAGTACCCTGACAGCTGTTCAGGTGGCCAAGTTCTATGGGTCTGCTCAGAGATGTTCAGGTTCATGGCAGCCTACTCCTTGGGCCTTAGTCTGTCTGGCTGGGCACCACACTTCTTAAAATTAGGACTAGTCCGTGAAAAGAAGGAACTATGGCCTGAAACAGACATATTCTAAGGCAAGAGGTTCTAGCAAGACAGAAAAAGAAAAAGAAACAAGGAAAGACTGCAGAGAAGATATAGATAAGAGTGCAGTCACTTTAAAAAGAGCTAAACAGAATTAATTATCACTTACTTTCTGCAAGGCTCAGTTTAAAAATATGGTTCTGGAAAATGAAGAAAACTGAATGACCCTCTTAGCTTTTTTTTATCTCTTCATCACCATCTTTCAGTGTTTGCATCCCAGGTGGAGGAATAGCTAGGCTCCCTCTGTTTCCAGTTAAAATAAGAAGGTAAAGTCACAACGTGAATCAAGAAATGTGCTCAGGGACATTAGGCTGCTCTGAATTGCCAGCAAAGAATTTCTGTTAGTTGCCTTTTCTGAACTTTTTTTTGTTTCTTTTTTTTTTTTTACCTGTAAGGCTTTCAGTGCATTTGGACATTTGATTATGTATGAAGTCTTGAATGATAGTTAATTAGCATTCAGAAGGAATACTTCTGTCTATGCATATTATTTGCACAGGTTAAGTATTCCTGATAAGAATTCTCAACTCAGACAAGCTGAATTTAACTTAATTAGAACTATGAATACTCATGCAGAAGGTAAAAGGGAGCTTGCCCAAGCATTTGTACCATGGAAACATGGAGAGAAAGGGACATGAAGGGACATGTGCAGGAGAGAAAATCGCCCCCAATCATAAAGTAAAGAAGACAAGAAGAGAGAGATGTCATGAAATGCTTACAGCTATTCTTGTTCTCTTGCACTGTAGCAAAGAATAGGGAAAGACAAATCTTTGCAGCGTTTTTAGAGTCACCTTCACCTAAGGAACAACCTGTAAAACCCACTGGGTTATTTTTGGAAGAAGTGAAAACATAAGTAGCCATAGATACCTTAATTGCGAGGACCTCCAGGCACATGTAAAAGTGTGGCTGCTAAATCTGCCAAGTCATTGTGACCAGCCCTTTGGATGTATTTTTTCCTCTTCCTAAAATGAAAGACAGCAAAAACATTTTACATATAACAGTGTTTCATTGTGACATATTGTTTCATCAGCATCAAAATATTCCTAGAGAACATGTCAATTTTGATGTAAGTTTCATTGGAAAGGAGCTGAAACAAATTGCTTCAGCTGTCTTGTTTTATTTCAGCAATGTCAAAACATTTTGTTTTGATAAGGTAAAAAACATTTCATTTTGACGGCACCATTTTGATTAATTGATTTTTGTTGTACTCATATTAATTTTTTATATTGAATTTACATGAATTTTTAAATGGTGTATTGTACTGAAGTTTGAAGATAATGTTATAGTGTTTTCACATTAACAAAATAAAGTATTTTGACATAATTACGTGAAACATTTCAACTTCAGCAGACGAAAACAATTTGCCACTACCAAAATGAAGCATTCTGATACTTCCAAGAGACTCAAAAACTTGTCTGTCTGTCAAAAATGTGAAATATGAGGCAGTTTGGTTTGAGTTCAAGAGGAAATCAATATTTTAAATGCTGAACTACTGTCACAGCAAAATTTCAGTTTCTCCTACCTCCAGAAATTAGATGTATCAAGCTCAGAAAACGTTCATCCTTTGAGATATGCTCTCATTCACCATTTAGTATCCAGGTAATTGTATAGAAAATATGGGATGCAGAAGATACCAAGTTCAGAAATTAGCAATATAGTGTCTGGGCTACGTGCTGCTGGATGTAAATCTGTCCATCAGTTAAAACCATATGACCTCCACTGTCCTCTACTCGGGCAGAAGACTGCTAAGAAAAACAGTTTTTTGCAAGTGGAGACAGGATTTCCTTTTGTGGATTAGTCAGTCTATACTTTTTATATGGTATGTTTCTAGCTATCTGAATAATGATACAGCCAGAACCAGAAATAATCTGCTGATGACTGAAGAGTACAGGAAAAAAACAGGAAAAATGCCATGTACCTGTTCTGTTTTGTTTTCTCCCATACTGGCTTTCTCTCTTTCTCAGTTTGAGGCTCTGCAGAAGATACACTTTATTAGTACAAATAATAAGCTATAAGTGATAGTGATAATCTGACACTAAGACTAAAGCATACTGGCTTTAATCATACACAGAAAGCCTTAGCCTAGACCAGTTCCCACAGGGCTGTGTTCCCTGCAGGGTATGTAGATATGCAAGTAGATTTTGAGGTACATGCATAGACAGGTGATATAGGTGGGGAGACACATCCTAAAAAACACAGAATAAATTATCTCATCCAAAAGAGACACTGTGTGGTCACCCTGTCTCCAAAGCTTTATGTGAACATTCAGTACTCAGACCAAAACACAGAAAATAATAAATACATCTTCAGTTTTTGTGTCAATATTCTAAAATGTTATTAAATCTCTAGAAATATGAAATGTGGGGATTTCTCAACAAAGTCAGTAAATGTTCAAACAATGGAAAGTAATCTTAATGACAGTGCTTATTTTGTGAAGTTCACCATTTGCTTGGGCACTTTATCAAAATTGCACATTTTGAATATATATCACAGAATCACAGAGGTCTGGAGGGACCTCTGGAGGTCATTTAGTCCAACTCTCTACCAAAGCAGGTTCTCTACAGCAGGTCACACAGGTAGGTGTCCAGGTGGGTTTTGAATATCACCAGAGGAGACACCACAACCTCTCTGGGCATCCTGTTCCAGTGCTCTGTCACTCTTCTCCCTGACCTCCAAGCACAGTCTTTCGTCCTGAAACACAGTGATTATATTTTCTCTTGTGATATTTTCCTGGATAACAGTTAGCAGATGCTAATCTTATGCACATACCTGCCAAATCCTTTCTTCAAATTTGCAAAGCTTTTTGCCTTATTAGGAGAAATAGCAATGTGGAACTGAGAGTTGCATAATGAGTGGATTAATTTAACTGATTGCTGTGGTGGAAAATAATGCCCTTTTCCCATTGTAAATCTGCTGCCTTTAGATGTCATTGAAGACATTATATTGCGTGAATGAGATGAGGGGCAGTCTTCCATGTGGGGCCTGGTAATATACCTTGATGCAATCTTCTCAGCTTCATCTTATGACAGGGAAATCTTCTACCAGTCACTACCAACAAATACTACTGAAATGTTCTTAGGTGTAAAATGCTGAAAGAGGAAACTTCTGCAAAGGTTTTGCTGTCTGTGTGACTATCTGCTTGCTTAAACTGCCTGCCTATATTGCTTGCTAAACCTTCAATAGTGTCATGGTTTTATGATTTTCGGTTATTGGTATTCCACATCATAACATCATGTAGTGGATATACTTAGTTCTCAGAAGAGAAGGACTACTACAGTCCCCACGGTATTTTGCTCCTCAGCAGGTGTGGTCGACAAAATCACTGCCATGTCTCCACCTACTAATAAGAAAGAGACGCAATCTTTCCTGGGCGTAGTGGGCTTTTGGAGAATGCACGTTCCAAAATATAGCCTCATTGTGAGCCCCCTTTATCAGGTGACGCGGAAGAAGAATCACTTTACGTGGGGTCCTGAACA